>NC_136860.1:16173834-16183834 GCF_951799975.1 Gobius niger
TTGAGTAAAACATCTGACCTAATGAAAATGAAGCCTAGGCGTTAATTCAACCTGGTAGACTAATTTCAGCATCACATTCCTCCAGCCAATGATCGCTTCCAAGAGGGCCACACCTCCACCTCAGCCATCAGCGTAAGAGCCGCACCTCCGTAGCAGCCAATCATCGCCCTCGGTCCCGCTTTTAAGCCCCAGCAATCATGATTCGTTCCGGGGGGAAGACATCCCTAACTCCAAGCTGTTCATCCATACTGACTTTCATACATCGATGTCTACCGCCGGGGTCTGATCGCCAAAAACGAATATACATGTCAATACATTTTCCTAATCACTGCTGTTTTCTGTTTGAGTCTATCCAGGTTGAACTTCAGACATCGCGAGTTTCCACCAAACACGTAAATGGGGCTCCATAAACGGACTGTAGCTCAGTTGCAATTCGAAAACATTCACATCTCTGCGGATATTTGATTAATCAACACAAAGTGAAAACTGTTCCGTGTCCCCATGGTCCTCACGCAAACTTACGCCCTCGTTTTCCAGGTCATGGAGCTGTGCCGAGTCCAAAGTTCGGGTTCAAGGTTCGGGTCTGGAATCCGCTTGTTTGTGACCTTTGTCCTATAAGACTGGTTTTGGCACCATTGCCCCCTAAGCCCCCTCCCTCTGTGCTTGTAGTGTTGGGGGAATGGCATTATGGAACTTAAGGAAGAATATTACAAAGATGTGCAATCCTGTTCCCTCTCCAGTACATGGTGCTCTAGACAACAGCCTTGGTCACCTTTGCCCAAAGCTGGCCCTGGGCGTACGCCTTGCGCCAATGGCATGTCATCACCAAAGACCATTGCTACGATACTGATGTCTTCATTTGTGACCATATGTTTCCTTTCATTTATGGCTTTAGGATTTGGTACGTGTTTGACATCAGCTGTCCTTTCTGGCTCAACCCTTCATATACTTGGTTCAACACAAACCACACTGCATGGCATGAGCGTTTTGAATGTGTACAATGTGTACGTTTTATGTCGGCCAACTGCTTCAAAAGAAATGACTGTGAACTAATGACTGGTCAATTACCTGCTGCCAGTTTAAAAGCATTTACTGTCAAAGGATGTTTTCAAAGCATTGAGGGTCAGACATGATAAAAGATTAGCAACCTCATAAGTTCCTCAAAGCAAGTGCTAGCAATGTCTTGTGCACAAGTGAATGCTAATGATTAACCCTGAGATCTAAATGCCACTTTGGACCCTTTAATTTCCTGATCTTCATGTATCTTTTATCTTTCCGCAGCAAAATCACACTCCATATGATCTGAGCTAATTGGTAACCCCACTCATAATTCTGCACACAGTGTTGCAAGTACTAATGCATACTGTACTCGGCATGGTAGATAACAGTGCTGAATTGTCACAAAGTATAACAGAAGGCCTTTGTCATAAGATTAATGCATAAAAATGTACACAATATTTGCGATAATTTGCTTTCTCTAGCCAACTTACAGTTCCAAAGTTCTTCCACATGTTTAATTTACATTCAAACAACTTGTGCAACAAAACCAAATGCATATATTTCTGAGCATATATGAGATGATGGTAAATTGAGTTAAGTAAGTAATATATTTATGCCAACTCAGCTTACCAGATCTGTTCTCAGACAATTAGACGGTTTGATGAAGATGCCGAATGAGGGAAACGTGTTTTACTCTTTAAAGCATGGTGAGGGCTCATTTTGTTTGATTTGTCAACACTTCAGTACCAGAACTGAAACAATCCTTAGTGTAGTATTCTCGGCGGTTCAGCAGTACTCTGAGTCTGCGGAGAATCTATTAAGAGTTTTTTACAAGACAAGCTTTTGAAAAATGGCACAAGTGCTCTCAGGGTTAAGAGAGTGGTTACAATGTCTTTTAGCTCCACCAAGACAATGTCACTGTGGAATAGTAATATCAGAAGAGCATTTAGCTGGTGTGCAAGAAACGGTCAAAGGAGACTCCTTTTTCAAAGAAGTTACACTCAAATTGTCTGTAACAGGCCACCAAGCAGTGGAGTTCTGATTTCTAAGGCCCTTCTCAGTTATTATGTAAAGAAAAAATTACATTTTGACGTGTGATTGTTAAATCTGTTGTTGAGGAGGAATAAAATACATCCTTCTTTGTTGCCAATGGATAAGAAAACACACTTGCATCTGTGAGCACCATCAATGTCTCTGGTTCACAAAGATAGTGGAATTATAGCCACAGCTAAAGGCTAATATACTAGGCTGGCCAGCCAGCACATTCTTCCTACTTTCTGTTCAAAGACAGCAGCGTCTGGGACCCTGGTCGCAGCTATTCATTTCTCGGAGAAGATTTTTAATAATTCAATTACATATGCAATAAAACGCAACACAAATCATTCAAAATGAACTTCGATTACTTCTCTCTTACCTGTAACTAACAGGTTTAGTGGTTTGCCTGTTGACCTGGCAGAAGATGGTGCTGTTTTGCTGTCTTCTGTGTGGATTTAAGTTCTTTATTATTTCTGCTGTGGCACGGTGGCACAGCGGTTAGCAATCGTGATTCACAGCTAGAAGGTCCTGGATTCGATTCCTACCTCGATGGGGCCTTTTTGTGTGGAGTTTGCATTTTCTCCCTTGTCTGCGTAGATTTCAGGATTGGCCTATTGTGTTTGTGTTTGAGTGTAGGACAACGGATGCAAATTAGCCCGAGGCTACAATCTGGTGTGGTGTGTTCATTAACATGCACTGTCCCTATACCAAATAAACCAATAAATAAAGTTCTTTATCATTTCTGCTTTTCATGTAAGCGGTTAATTTTGCTGTCAATCATACCCATCAGAACTCGTGGAACGTCTTTGTATGGAAGAAGAAAAGCATGTAGTCTGGATGGCCAGGCTCACTTTACGTTTTTGCTTTGTGTTTTGCCCTTTGACTGTCAAAGAAAAGACTCACAGAGTATCATTCCACCATTGTAAGATATGCAGTGCAGGTCTTTACTCCCCCAGCGCCTCTATTTTAGTTATCTGTATGAGCTAATTCTGTTTCTTACTAACTGGTCAGGAGGGAAACGTGTTTACACCATTAACAAAATACTCAATCCCTACTGGAGTATAATAATACACATTTTACATTAGCTATTAGGCTATTATCAAGCACACAAAACCAAAAATGACAAATAAAATATAAAGCAATAAAATATAAGTCCCGCAATAAAACTGCATTTTATATAGGCTCATATGGGACACTTATTTGTTTGCGAACACATCAACGCTGCATACTAAATGAATAATGCATGGAGTAGCTTAATGAAATAATGGAAGATAAACTGTGGCGGCTCTATACAGCCGAGCCTGTGCACTGCAGCAGCACCAAAATGTTACATGATGATTCGGAGTAAAGACCCATTCTCTTCATTTAAAAGCTTCTTGAGAATAGTGTCAACATAAGATCGACAAAAAACGTGACGAAAAGAAAAAAGATATAAGGGTGACAAAAGTGTGACGAAAACGTGACAAAAATTGTGTGACGAAATGTGACAAAAAAGCCAAAAAAGAGCAGCAAAAAAGAGATGAAAAAGAGGAAAAAGATCCATTTCGATGAGTTTCGTAGGTCTTAGCTTGGTCAATCTCATCCTTCTCAATCCTCCATATTGACAGCGACGGCACACGACCTCAAATGTTTTGCAACGTCTCACTGCATAACCCCGGGTGCGGCTAAATGACTTGTGCTGAGCGTATCGATTCTAATAGTGTCAGATGTCATCCCAGTTAGAGAAGGGGAAAAACATGGCCGTCACGCACACAGCGCCGCGGATACTGTACATTAATTGCAACGTGACGCGCAGCCATTGTCTCGGCAGGAGTCGGCGGGAACACACGAGCGCAAAACTGGCATCGATCGGGCACAGGGCGCGTCACTGTCACCGAGGACCTATGACACTCATCTGAAATGCACTTGGCAGCAGATGTTATGGAGCATTTAAAGCGTGTAACTAAACAACAAGCTCATTATCTTAGAAACCGCCATTGATCTGAGCAACAGCTTGTTCCTGCCTCCAAGGTTCCGAAGTCGGTGTGTGCAGTACTTTATGCTTATAAAAGAGAGCTGTGTAAACAGGGAAAGCAACACGCAGTTTCAATGTTTTGATTGGTTTAGGGCAGGGGTGTCGGCGGGTCGTGGGCCACATATAATAGAGAAAATGTATCCAATAAAGGAATAATAATGAGCTGTAAAGCCCCAACTTGACTGTAGCTTCATTAATAAAAACAGCTTACCCTTGTATTGCACTTCACAAGCCTGTGTCACAAGTTCCTCAAAGTACTACATTATTCATTCACTCCACACTCGGTGGTGGTAAGCTGTTATTGAAGCCACAGCCGCCCTGGGGCAGACTATTCCATTTACCACGTGGCTATATAATGTGTTGTTCATATCCTGAGCTCTTATTATGTCAGTGCCCTCTGCTAGACACGTGTGGAACTCTTTCCTCTTTTTTTCTTTTAATGCCCCCTAGTGGCTAGACTGAGCATCCTGGTTATTCTTTAAAATTCCTAAATTCCGCACAGCAGAGACGTTTTTTTAAATACAGTGCCTCTCGTACGTATTCATACACCTTGAACTTTTGCACATTTTGTCATGTTTACAACCCTAAACATGAAGATTTTATTTTGATTTTTTTACTGAACGTTCACACACAAGTAACAGACAACTGTGAAGTGAAAGCAAAATGATACATAATTCTGTTATTTTTCAAAAAATAGAAAAGTGAAAAGTGGGGCTTGCATAAGTATTCATACAGCATTTTCTGAGTGCATTAAATTGCCTTTATAACATTCCTAATGACGGCAAAATGTTCACACCTTGGCCTAACGGTTAAATAGAGGCCACCTGTGTGTAATCTACTCTCAGTATAATTTCAGCTGTTCTTTTAGGCCCTCAGAGGTGTGGTCGGAGTGTATTGGTCACTAAACAACATCATGAAGGCCAAGGAGCACCAGAGAGGTCAGGGATAAAGCTGTGGAGAAGTTTAAAGCAGCATTAAGTTATACAAAGATTTCCCAAGATTTAAACATCTCCCGGAGCACTGTTCAATCCATCATTTGGAAATGGAAAGAGTAAAGCACCACTGCAGACTTACCAAGACACGGCTGTTCATGTAAACTAACAAACTGAACAAGGAGAGCACTGGTGAGAAATGCAACCAAGTGCCCCATGATAACTCTGGAGGAGCTGTGAAGTCCTGCCGCTGAGCTGGGGGAATCTGTACATGGGACAACTATAAGTCGTACTCTACACAAATCTGGCCTTCATGTACGAGTGGAAGAAGAAAGCCATTATTGAAAGGAGGCCATAAGAAATCCCGTTTGAAGTTTGTTAGAAGTCATATGGAGGACACAGCTCCATGTGGAAGAAGGAGCTTTGGTCAGATGAGTGAAAAATGTAACTTTTTGGCCCAAATGCAAAACGATATGTATGGAGCAAACCTAACACTGCTCATCATCCTGAGTGCACCATCCCCAGGGTCAAATATGGGGGGGGGGGGGGGGGGGGGGGGGGGGGGCATCATGCTGTGGGGCTGATTTTCCTCAGCGGGGACTGGGGAGATTATAAGAATAGTTTTGAAGATGGATGGAGCCAAATACAGAGACATTTTGGAGGAAAACCTGCTGGAGTCAGCAAGAGAGCTGAGGCTGGGGCGGAGATTCACCTTCAGCAGGACAATGACCCTAAACACAAAGATAAATCTACAATGGAATGGTTCAATAAAAACATATTAATGTGTTAGAATGGCCCAGTCAAAGTCCTGACCTAAATCCTATTGAAAATCTGTGGAATAATCTGAAAACTGCTGTTCACAAATGCTCTCCTTCTAATGTGACAGAGCTTGAGTTGTTTTGTAAAGATGAATGGGCTAAAATGTCAGTCTCTACTTGTGCAAATCTTGTAGAGTCAAACCCCAAAAGACTTGTGCTGTTATTACAGCAAAAGGGGGTTCCACAAAGTATTCATGCATGCTGTATGCATACTTATGCAAGCCCCACTTTTCACTTTTCTATTTTTTGAAAAATAACAGAATCATGTATCATTTTGCTTTCACTTCACAGTTGTCTGTTACTTGTGTGTGAACGTTCAGTAAAAAAATAAAAATAAAATCTTTATGTTTAGGGTTGTAAACATGACAAAATGTGCAAAAGTTCAAGGTGTATGAATACTTACGAGAGGCACTGTAGATGCTCTACAGGTCAGGGCCCGGATTAAATCATCTCGCGGGCTCACCTAACAATTCACAGAGATGCTCGCATGATCTCAAACAAGGAGGATCTGTGTTTGCTAGCAAGATCGTTTGCTTTCTCCGCATCTTTTCGAAACCCAGAGCTCGTTGCTGCGAGGCGAGAATACAAAACAATCCACTTACAGATTAACATAAACAGTATTGTACTTGTTACACAATATAAGCATTGTTTTTTCTCTTTCTGTGAATAAGGCAAATTCATATTTTTGTCAGCACAATGACTGTGTACGCAGCTAAACGCCAGCCAGGTCATTATTTAGCTTCGGCAAACCAGCCTTTTGCCTTTTGCCTTTTTTTTCTCACCGCGAAAAGCTGCTACTTGCAAGTCACATCCGCAAAGTTTGATTCACTGGCTTGCCACTTCTCCCTGCCCTCCCTGTCAGTCTCTCCGCCTCTCCTGTATTATTTCCCCGACAGAGTAGCTCAACTGAAAATGCATTGTGCAGCGAGTCAAAGGGGCTGCTCGGAAGGATGTTAGAAGTTTGGAGGAAATGCACTCACTCCGGCGTCTGTTGTGATCCGGGCGAATAGTGGGTCACAATGAATGGACAGCTCATACTCGTGCAGTTTCCGCTCACCAAAGGTAGATTTGGAGATTTTCACTATTGATGAATAAAAATAGGTTTTGAAGGTTAAAGGTGGCTCCCAAAATGAAAGCCGCTGAAATCCGCTGGTCTGAACAACTGGGTTTTATCCGGAAAAAACGAGTTGCTACCAGCAATCATTCAAAAATACAATTTGCACTAACATTTTCTCGCCTCCTAACCGCACAGTCAGCCTCTCCTCTTATAAACAGTGTTCCTTATAAATATTTCATCCCATTCTCCTTCTGTTGAATAACCTGCATGTGCTTGAAACCATGATTCTCCTGTTTAATTAACACCGCGCGCGCTTGGTCTAAAGGTTAATTCGCGGCACTGTCTTCACATGTACGTTTAGCTGAGATTCCTGTACTAGCTTAGAAGTAATGGAGGAAAAAAAAGAAAAAGAAAAAATGCCCAAGTTTAGGTGCATTGCTGCAATCCGGACTACTCAAGAAGGAGGAGGAGGTTGCCATGGAAACAGAGTTACACGGGCCCTGAAAATGAAAGCGTCTGTGGATTTGGACTTTCACTGTACATCAATTTTTAAACCCTGGGATTGTTTCTTCGGGCTTCGACGTCAGAGAGCTCTTCACATGACTGTGGGGGGGGGGGGGGGGGGGGGGGAGAGAGGCGTGGTGTCAGCGACGGGGAGAGCGGGGGGAAACGGCATGGAAATTAGAAAGAAGACGGTACAAACACAGGCAATCAAACACGAGCAATAAATACGGTATTAGTGAGAGCCTGAGAGAGAGGATAATTAGAGGGGCATTATAATAACTGCAGCGTTTACATGTTGCTGCGTGTTTGATTGCGGCGCTGCATATAGGAGAGCAACATACAGTAAGTGTTTGGTAAGCTCTTGTAACGCCTATGTAAAGCTAATGAATTGTATAGAGCACATCTTCATTGTATAGTTATTATTTCCCTCACGTGCGGTGAAAAGTGGCATAATGCTTGTATTGGTATAAGATAGATACAGACGGCATCTCATCAGAGAAGGGGGCGTGGCTTCGCCGAGGGGGAAAAGAGAATCACACAATTTTCCATTTTCTGGTGGAATGTGAACTTCTTTATCACACATAAATAAAGAGTCTAAATCGGGTCCATATGCAGATTGTTCAGTAGAAGCAAAAAATGGCAGTCGTAGCTAGCGCTAGCTAGCGTTAGCATGTAGCACGATACTCACATGAAGGATCATAGCATTCTCCGTTATTTATCAAATTATGGGCTGTTGAACCACTTTGCTCCTCTTTATGCTAGCATCATGCTACATGCTAGCGCTAGCTACGACTGCCTTTTTTCCCGCTTATACTAAACAATCTGCTGTGAAAAAAACATTCATATGAACCCTATTTAGACTTGACTTGTGTGTGATGAATAGGTTTATATTCCGACAGAAAACAGCTAAAAAGAGTGACAAATGGTGTTTCCCAAAACATACTTCCTTCTCCCTCAGCGAGGCCACGCCCACTTGTATGACACAATGCCGTCTGTATCTATGCCCATGTCCGGATTTCAAACCAAGCAACCAATTGTACATGAGCCTAAAATAGACTGCAGAAATATTTTTGATAGAGGGATGAACGCAAAGTCTTTTCTTCATTGAGAAATCGTGTTAGTCTGTTTCTTCGTCGCCTTGGCTGACATCTCCATCCACGGGAGTGTATTTCCTTGTTGAATTTGCATGTAAATTAAGCTTCTTAAGTAAAACGGTTTGACATAAATATAGCATTAGGCGGAAATTGATTGAGATTAGCGTGAAGAGTGAGGGATTTCTGGTTTATCTCCAATTTTGCTCTTGATACCTGTGGTTTGCAAAATAATGATGGTATCCAAGCATGAAAATGATCGTGTTACGATGACAACGGATGATTTTGTAAATAGTAGTGTAATGTAGAATTAGAAAACACTGTATTAATTATCTCATTGCAAGTCTACTGAGTAAAAAACAACACTCATGTATTGCATGAGCAAACGATTAAGCATTTACCTCTGAATTAAACAATGACCATGTGGAAAAAATGTGTTCCAGCAGACAGACCCCTCACAAAGTCAGCGATAAACACTCATCTGATACCGACTAACCAGCCACCGGTAAACAACACAACACACTTCCACAGCACCTTCAAGTTGCTTCTTCTCCTTTATTGTCCTCTTTCATTCAGCTATACATTTGCATTTGTGAAGGCATCAAGCTTTGTATGGCCTAACCGCAATCGACATTATAATAAACTCACAGCTGCCTCAAAGCCTCTGTCAGAATAGGGTATCTCCACTAATTGCCATGTGCATTGTGGCCCTATGTTACATCTCAATATGCTAATATTTCCCAAGAACCCAAGCCATCACTGCTTCTCCTGACTTTAAAGATCCAATTTTATGCTTTATTGAGGCTTTTTTTTAACAACTAAAGAACGTCGCAGCCTTCATACTTTTGTAGCATAACTTCCAATAATGCACGTGTCTAGAAAATGCCCCTCGAGGACGATATCAAATGTAGCTATGGCGCTAATGCAGTGAACCCTCTGCTTCGTCGGTGAACAAGGTAACGATTCCAATGGAAAGAATTTCCAGCAACAGCAAAAACATGCTAATCTTCAGGTTGGATGAAAGATTGTGGACTCAAATCAAAGAAACCTGTGGTGTATGTCGGAGTGTGAGGAGGCGCGAAACAGAGAGGCGGACTAAATAACATCATAACATGGTTACAAGATCAAACAAGTTTTTTTTGTTTTGTTATGACTGCACAGAACAAAGCTGTTTAGTGATAAGCATCAAATGTTCAGGGCCCTGCATCCACTGGGAGACCTAGTGGATGCAGTCATTATTTTGCATTTGTCTACTTCAATTGTTGGTACAAAGGATACCCATTGCATACGCATTTATTTTAGAAAAACAGGGTTATGGCTTATAAATATGTATGGAAATAATATGTATTATTAAATAAACTACTGACCAAAACCTAACTAGATCTTTATTGATTTCAATATGTCTATACAGTTAATCACTCCATTACAGTTTGACAGATAGGGGGCCCCAATCAGAGCTTTGCACCAGACCCCCATCAAAGTTGGCGCAGCCCTGACAAGTGGCTCTGTATGATACTCTACTTACTGTATAAAAATATGTCCCAAATGAC